>NC_081553.1:20540408-20587778 GCF_963082655.1 Stomoxys calcitrans
GTTGAAAAGACATAAATAACTCTTATACATTCAAGATGACTTTTTCTCTGTATCAGATACGAGAGATACGGGTCTGTTTTGTGCTCTGTGCGCTAGATTTGTCTCATTTTCACACATAAAATGGGGGAGGTTTTGTTGGTGGGGGCCCCACAAGACAACCCCTAAACGAATGCTGCCCCATGCCATGGTCTTTTTGCTATGGCTTCCCTTAGTTGCTGCCACAAATGCTGTGTGTCTGTATGTGTGCTGGGGCTATTTACAGCAGCAGAATTTTCTTTTTTATTACGGCCATAATGACTGTCGTCTTCTCTGGGCAAAAACATGAAAAATCCAAAAGGAAAGAAAAGAAAAATAAAATAAAAGAAATAAAATGGAATGAAAAGTAGAGAAGAGCAAAGAAAAAAAAATCAAACGAACGACAAAGAAATAAAAACTGTCGCTAATATCTATAAAAAATGTTTGTCAAGATAAGAAAAATCTTAAAAGAAAATATATTTGCTATGCTGTGTTCACCCACCCCGACCCCAAGCTGCTGTTTGTTCTCTATCCGAAGACATCCTTTTAGAAAGTAGAGGCAGCAGCAACAGCAAAAGAACCAAAAAGATGAATGTATAGATAGTTAAGTCTATATATGCGTGTGTGTGTGTGTGTGTGTGGTACGAAGGGCGGTTACACATACATACATAGACTCATACAGCCAGTGTGTCATACAATGTTACCCCAAGCGGGGGGTTTATATCTTTGTTTTGGCTTTTGGGGTTGTTGGCTTAGAGTCTGCTTGGGTTTGTTATTTCCTCCCTCTCCCCCCCCTACCTGCATCCAAGGGACCTTTTTGAATGGCAGCAGAGACAATCAGATACCAACACATCTAAACAAACTCTACCCAGATATGTATATATCAAAGAAGAGATAAAAAGAAGAGATATATACGACATACCTATACAATCGCAAAAAGATTTCGGAATATGATAAAAGATACAACCATATCTGTAAGTGAGTGAGAGTGTGTAAGTGTATGTGAAAGCTCTTTAAATGTGTGTGTATATATACACACATTTATATACCTTTTGCCATATCGGTTTTGTATCTATAGTTATGTATAGATAGAGCTGTATACATGTAGAGATGGACAGACAAAACAAACAAACAAACGACAGACGGACTTCTTTAGTTCTGTATCTGCGCACTATCTTAGATGTAAAAGGCCATTGGCTTTCTGGCGGAAGCCATTGGGTGGCCACTGATATGCCTGGCTATACTACGCAGGATGTTTTCCCCCCCAACCAATGAACTATAACTTTGCCGACGGCTGACACAAAAATTTTAAATTGATTTTTCAAATGGAAATCTTTAAAGAGTGGCGTTAAATTAAACTGAGATGGCTGGATGGATGGGTGGATGTTTTGTAGCACATATTTCGAGAGTATATGGAGGTGTTGAAAATGGTGGAGGTGTAGGAAATTTAAATGAAAAGAAATTTAGTGGACTGTGGATAGCATTTTAAATGGGCTTTAAATTATTAAAGATTAAATGCGCTCTTTGAGGTGGATAGTTGCTTACATTTACAACTTCGATGTATCAACTTCGAGTTTCAATGATACAAAGGCAGTGGGCAGCTACTGCTGCAACCATGGAGAAAAAATGATATGAGTAACATTGTTAAAGGATAATGTTTGGAGGAAAATTTATAGCATACTTTTGGGTTACAAATATTTTATTAAAGATTAAATACGCTCTTTCAGGCGGATAGTTGCTTACATTTACACCTTCGATGTATCAACATCGATTTCAATGGTACAAAGGCAAAATAATTTCTATACCTAAACTAAAACTACAAAGTGTTGCATACTTCAAGGGGATTTTTTTCTCTACTCGAATACTGATTGAAAGAAATCAAAGTTAGAAACCGGTCTATACACGATTGGAAAATTTATAAATGGAAAATTTTAATAAAATTCGTCAAATAAATGAGCCTATCTTAAGATATATCAAGATGTACCTTTCTCATATTAAAATAATGGTTGACCATTCTGTTCTAGTCCATGATGAGGATCCTCCATTTATTGGCTGACTACAAAAAAAGAAAAGTTGGAAGAGAAGAGTTGACTGGAAATATAAATCCGGGTAAAATTTCAAATCTCGTCAGCAAAGATGTAGTTATATTAATAACTGAAACATTTTCAGCAGAAAAAAAATGTCTGATGATCTGTATGATAAACACTTTTGATTACACCATAAATAAAATACTTTACCTTTAAAACCTTCCATAAAAAACCTACATGATGCCGTGCTGCTGATCAGTATTATTCCATTCAATCATCAGCAATTGTAATAACTTTTCATTGAAATATTATTCACTATGTTATCCCAAAAGTATGCTACAAAATATAAATTTCAATCAAAATTTAATTTTTTCGTAGTATACCAATGCAAATTTGCCCAGAACATTTCGTTAAGGAGCAGGGGCAAATTTCTCACGTTTTGAATTTTATCTCTCCAAAGAGGTGTCGCACTGCGGCACGCCGTGCGGACTCGGCTATAAAAAGGAGGCACCTTATCATTGAGCTTAAACTTGAATCGGACTGCACTCATTGACATGTGAGAAGTTTGCACCTGTTCCTTAGTGGAATGTTAATGGGCAAAATTTACATTTTTAATTCTGTTGACGCATTGTTGTTATTTAACATAGTTTCTTCACTTAGTTGATTTTTCGGTTTTAACTGACTCCCACATAAACATAGTTTAATATTTTCAACTGTGTTAGTGTGCCCACCACTTTCTTAAAGTCCTAAACGGCTGAAATAAAATTAAATAAAATTTTATAGCATACTTTTTGGCTGCATACTTTTACTCTACTTCAATTTCCTACTCGGTTATGCTGCTTAATGGAATTTAAATGATTTGGGATTACTGATCTGAAGTATTCCAATATCTATCTACCTCTCTAAAAGCCCATACTTTTGTCAATTCCAAAAGTATGCCACAGATACTGATTTCTGCAAATATGATTTGCAGGTAATTTAAATTTAATCCATACTAAAAACCGATAATTTTCGTCTTCATCATTATTGCACATTCCAAACATCCCAACTCCTCAAAGTATGCTACAAAATTTAATAAAATTATACTTCTTATAATTATTATAAATTAAAGAAAAAGATTTAATCTCCCCAAAATATGCGACAAAAAAATTACTAAAAGTATGCTTAAAATTCCCATTTTGATAACGACTTGTTTTACACTGTAAAAAATATCTTCAACCAAAATATGCTGTAAAAATTCCTTAAAGATTATCATAAATTTGATTATAATTAAAAAATTAATAAAATTAAAAATTTTCTCGTTAACTTGTTACAAATTTTGGTTTTAGGACCCCCTGCATCGGGAACTTTAATAAAATCCTATTTACACTGCTCTTTAAACTTGGCTTTAATTGCTCTATCATCTGTTTTCCCTTTACAAAATCAAATGATGAGAGCCTTAAATACGGATTTTGAGCAGTGTAAACTGGGTTTGGGACAACCGTAACGCAGAGGTTAGCATGGCCGCCTGGGTTCGAATCCTGGCAAGACCATCAGAAACAAATTTTCAACGGTGGTTTTCCCCTCCTAATGCTGGCAACATTTGTGAGGTACTATGCCATATAAAACTTCTCTCCAAAGAGGTGTCGCACTGCGGCACGCCATTCGGGCTCGGTTATAAAAAAGAGGCCCCTTATCATTGAGCTTACGCTTGAATCGGACTGCACTCATTGATATATGAGAAATTTGCCCCTGTTCCTTAGTGGAATGTTCATGGGCAAAATTTGCCTTTGCATTTGTAAACGGGGTTTAATACTTTTAATGGTTTCAAATTCCTCATTTTCACTCTCTTTTTGTTCGTAAGAACATTTTGGCAGTCATTTCTGATTGTCCTGTTCAAATATTGTACCAAGAAATAGTCATTTCACTTTTAAGTTTTTGCACATTTTTGAGCTAATGAAGAACATGCTGTGATAGTGGCCAGGATAACACCTTGCTGCTCTAAATATTCCACAGAAATTTAAACTGCCATTGGCAGCATGGCAGATTTTATCAACACTACCAATCGATTTTAATTTAACACTTTAGCAAAATCCTTAAGCAGGGAATAGTTGTTTTAAATTTCTGTTATTCGAGGCCGACGGACAACATCTTTCACTGGCATCTCTGATTATTTTTGTTGTGTTTTTCTTGGTGTTTTTTTTTTTTTTTTGGGGATTTGTTGGGTGTTACTGGGGACGAGGTGCAGTTTTGTTGAATTGTCATGTTAACAACTTAATTTATTTACTTTAGCCATGTTGTCATGTTCTGTCCGTCTGTCTGTCTGTCTGTCCTGTCCTGTCCATACTGATACGTCTGGCCCTCAATGGTTGGTGTCGTCGTTGTCGACGACATTGGTTGTCGTTGTTGTCGCACCACTGTAGCAAAACATAACGAAAGCGATCATTCGATTTGCTGCTGATTCAATCTGGGAATGTTGTTTTGTACTTCACACACAACGGCCAACGGGATGAATGTTGTTAACGCGTTTCCTTGCCAGTGTACGATCTTAACGAGGTCGTCACATAATTACTAAGCACCAGACCCAAACTGCAAAACAAAAAAAAGATTTTGGCCAATTTGAAAAATGTTTTGGTAACACTTTTGATTTTCGTCTTCGATCTTCGGAGATTCAGAGCACAAAATCAAAAAAAAAAAAAAAATGTGGCAAATGCGTGTAGGTGCTGTTCCGTTGGCCTTTGGTAAGCGCAAGCGTGCGTGTATAGTGGGCGTTGAAATTAATTCTGCCACAATGTTTTTGGGGGCTTAGCGATGGTGAAGCTTATTTCTTAAATCCTCCATTTGCGGCTGAATGTACGTGCATTTGTCTCTCTGTCTGTCCGTCTGTCTGTCTGTCCTTGTTTTAGTTTGGGGTTCAACATCATTTCGTTCGTTTAATAATATCGTTACAAGATCGTTAACACCTCTATTCGATGACTTCAAATACATTTTTGAGATTCCTTTTTCAGTGTTGTTCATAGTCTTGTTTTAGGCCACAAGCTTTGAGAATGCAGTTGATCGCTTGCTTTAGGGTGTTTCTCTAAAAGCTCTACAAAATCTTTTAAGAATATTATGTTAATGTGTTAAAGGCACAGGTGATCGATCCTTTTTTTGTTGTACTCTTAAGGAGAGACTACAAATTCCAAACGAAATAAGAAAAAAGTTTCCACAGGGAAAAACATCAATTAAAAATCATGGCAAAACATGAACAAAGCCAGGCTCAGGGATTTGTGATTTTTAAGGCCTAAGCAAGGAGCTGGCACAATCTGGGCACAGCGCTTCATCATGTTCTGTGGTACTTTGTTAGCCGTATGGCAGGCAGTATGTATGATCAACCACAAATGGTGGCAGACAGGTATCCATGCATCCTTAACTCTTCCCAGATTTTTTCTTCATGGTAACGTTTTTTTTGTTTAAAGTATGAAAAGGCCAGTTGGGCTTTATTAGCAGCTCATCTGGCCAAAATGCGTGAAATCTTGGATTTTGCCAAAGACTTACAGATGGACGGACAAAAGGACAGACATATACTGTCTTGCTCTGGGAGGACAACTTTTTGTCGCGTTGTTGCTTGTTTGTCGTTTTGTATTTCTGCTGCCGCTGCTGATGATGGTGGTGGTGGTGTTGCCCCTGGAACGACACGTACCCGCAACAACATTCAGTGTACATCATAAGGAAATTCGTGGAAATCTGAGCAGTAAACGAAAAAAAAACTGCTGATCGTCGTGTATTTTGTGGTTGGGACAGTAGTGCAATGTTTTTTGTTGCAAATTTTGTGGAATTGTCAATTTAATGAATTGATGCTGATGTTGAGCAAAAAAACAGAAACCCAAAAAAG
Organism: Stomoxys calcitrans; assembly: GCF_963082655.1. NCBI lineage: Eukaryota > Metazoa > Arthropoda > Insecta > Diptera > Muscidae > Stomoxys > Stomoxys calcitrans. The sequence continues at coordinate 20,546,304 of NC_081553.1, forward strand.
TCCCACAAAATCCCCCAACTGGGTAACTCCTTTTTTTTCCTTGAAATTTTAAAACTCCAACCATATTCCGAGTAAACAAAAGATTGAGGAAAACAAGAAGAAGCTTCATTAATTTCATTGAAAACCAAAACCAAATAACGGAAATCCTCGAAAGCTGTAAAGCAGTGGTCCTTGGCTTAAAACACTAATTAGATGAGATCTAAGAATTAAACAAAACCACAAAAAGCTTAAAGCTCATTAAAGCTTTCGTTTTCAATATGATGATAATAAATTAGGAATTTATAAAAGACAAGCCTGATGGAGTGGTGGCCACTAGGATTGGTCATACAAAATATGCATATATCATCAACATCATCATCATCTTCAGCAGCAACCTCACACAATCGGCAGCAGCAACAGCCACAAGCTCAACACAAAATGCCATGGCGATATATCACTGTCAACAGTAAAAATGACAAAATGTCAAATATTGACAAGAGATTAATTGAAATGCAAACGCACCAGCGACACCAATATAACCAGCCAACATACATACAACAACACCAACACCAACAACAACAACAAAAAATGCATTGAGCGAGAAATATTGCAAACCAAAATGATTCCTAAAGTCCGAGCAGACAGACGGAAAAACGGGCAGTTCTACATACATGCTTTTACACACACACACACATTACTTTTGCTTACAAGATGGCGATTAAAGATAATCATTTAAACATTTGTTTTCTTATTTTCTTTCTCCCATGCATACCTCCTCCAATTTGTCTACCCCTTTCTCCTAATGCTTAAAGCTTCTTTGGCTATGTTGATGATTTTTGCTGCAATTCTCAAAAAAGGGGAAGCCAATAAACAGAAACGAACAAACGAACAAACAGACAGACAGACAGACAGACAGACATTAACATGAGGGCTTCCAGAGTGAGAAAAAGGCGAGAGAGAAAAAATATGCTTAAAAACCAACATGAAACTGTTTTGTTATGTTTGACTTATCATAAATTCGCACCTCCGAAGATTTATTTATGCGCTGACAGCTGCCATAAAGCCTATCATCGCGCAAACGCTGATGGTGGTGTTGACTGGCCGCAAAATTAGTGGCTGTTTGGGTGACACTCAAAATGCAATACAAAAGGAAGGAGTCACTAACATTTAAAAAAAAAGAGTAATGACACCCACAAAAATTAAGGCAATAAATTAAGAGGTTAAGATTTTGAAAGCGAAATGAAAGCTTTTGGTAGAATTTTATTAAGTAATTGGATTAATGCTAAAAAAAATATTTTTAGAAAATCAGATGTTCTAGAAATTTAATAGGTGAAGTCTAAAAAGCTTTTAAAAAAGCTGAAGAGCTTTTTAAAAATCCAAAAAGCTTTTAAAAAAGCTAAAAAGCTTTTAAAAAAGATAAAAAGCTTTTAAAAAAACTAAAAAGCTTTTAAAAATTTCCAGGTCATAACATAAAAAAATTAACATAATACTAAAGAGGTAGGAAGCTGATTTATTTTGGAATATCTAAATCGTTATGTTTTAAAAGCTTTTTTTCCAAAGCTAAAAAATATGTTTTGAAAAAGCTCTTTTTCGAAAAGTCCTAAAAACCCAAAACGGGTTATAAACTTCTTGAAAAAGTTTAAAAGCTTTTTAAAAAATAGTAAAAGCTGTTTTAAAGAAACTTTAAAGCTTTTGTTAAACCGTCTAAAAAGCTTTACAAAAAGGCTTCAAAGATTCTGGAAAAGGCTTTTGAATAAACATTTAAAGTTTTTTTAAAGAAGCTTTAAGGCTTTTTCAAAACGCCTAAAAGCTGTTTTGAAAAAGTCTAAATCAAAACTCTCTACATAAGGTTTTCATGACTAAAGCTCTTTAACAAAATTAAAAGACAAAACCTAAACAAGTAATTTTTTGCAAAAGTCTGGGGTATACTTCTCTCTTGGAGCTTTATGGCTTTTTTTAATCATGGTAAAAACTCTCTATATGAGCTTTTCCTCATGACCAAACTCCCGGCACGTGATGGCTATGAGAACCACATGGGTTGGAACTGTGAGCTCCGATTTTTAAAGCTTTATCTTAGTTTTTTATAAAAGTTTTACCTAATCTTTTAGAAAAGCTTCTTATAAAAGCTTTAACTAAGCTTATTATAAAAGCTTTATCTAAGCTTCTTAAGAAAGCTTTATTTAAGCTTTTTATAAAAGTTTTACCTAAACTTTGAGAAAAGCTTTTTATAACATCTTTATCTAAGCTTTTTATAAAAGTTTTACCCAAGCTTTTAGAAAATCTTTTTATAAGAGCTTTAGATACGTTTTTATAGAAGCTTTACCTAAGCTTTTTATAAAAGCTTTATATAAGTTTTTTAAGAGATTTATGAAAGCTTTATCTAAGCTTTTTTGAAAGCTTTATCTAAGCTTTTTATAAAAGCGTTTTCTACGTTTCTCAAAAACGCTTTATCTAAGCTTATTTAAAAAAAAAGCTTTATCCTATCTTTTAACGAAGCTTTATCTTAGCTTTTTACGATGGCCTTATTAGGAGGTTTTCACAAAAACTTTCATTTAAGGCTTGTTTCCTTTTTATTAAAGCTTTATCTAGGATTTTTATGAAAGCTATATCTAAAAGCTTTATAAAAGCTATATCTAAAAGCTTTATATAAGTTTTTTATAAAAGCTTTATCTAAGCTTTTTATAAAAGCTTTATTTAAGAGTTTTATGAAAGCTTCACCTAAGCTTTTTATAAAAGCGTTGTCTACGTTTTTCAGAAACGCTTCATCTATGCTTATTTAAGAAAAAGCTTTATCTTATCTTTGAACGAAGCTTTATCTTGGATTTCTACGATAGCCTTATTAAACGCTTTTCACAAAAGCTTATATCTAAGACTGGTTTTCCAAAAGCTTTTATCTAAGCTTGTTTTCCAAAAACTTCTTGACAAAATACCTTCATCTAACTTAAAAAAAATTACCAAAGCTTTTTGCAAAAGCTTTTATGTTAAGTTTTGTCTAAGCTTTAACGTGCGCTTGTTGCAAAAACTTTAAGGCCAAAGCTTTCATTTATATTTTATATTAAAAGCTTTTCCTCCAAGCTTATTTTGTATATTTTTTCAACATCTCTTTCAAAAAAATTTCCGGAGCGTTTTTGAAATCTCAGGTGGCAATCTTTGATATCTCAGGTGGAAATCCATACTCGCAGGCGATAGGGGTAAAGTTTTTATAAACTTTGCTTATGGGCTACATCTTTAGGTAAAAGCTTTTAAGACAACTTAATCTCAGATTTTAGTGGATTAAAGCATAAGGTGAAGTCAAGGAACAGTTGCATTAATTTGGTTTTGCATTAAAGTCCTTATGATAAACTGTTTTACTTTTAACTACAAAAGCTAATATATAAACCTTACAATGATTAACAAAAATATTTAAGCTTTGACTATGTGCCAGAATTTTATTGTGAAAGCTTTTGACTTTATATAAAAAAAACTCAGAATTAGTTATGGAAAAAAAATCTCGAGGTTGAAATTAACTAAAAACTTTGGAAGGTCTATCAAGCAAAGCATTTTATTATCAAAACTTCTAAAAAAATTTTCACTTTTTGTCTCCAACTACCAATAACATGACTAATTTTCTTTACATTTTGTTCTTAATCCTTTTTACAGACGCTGCAGTCCTTACAAAGTGCGGCCAAACGAGCGGGGACCTCATGTGCCAATTGCAAAACCACAACAACAACCCTTTGGCGGCGGAATGCCAGCGGTGAACCAGTGTGTAACGCCTGCGGACTTTATTATAAATTGCACAATGTAAGTATTACAACCAAAAATCATATAGGCAACAACAACAACACTACAACAAAATTTGCACACACTTTCTCTTCAACATAAAAAAAGAAAGGAAAAAAATCAGAGAAAACTGCATGCTGAGTAAATCTCTATAAAGGGGGATTGTCAAGAGCTTATTAACATGAAATAACTTCCCTTAGAGCCTGCATGAGTGCTAGCAAGAATCCTGGTTTATTGATCACTTGCTTGCTGGCCAACTAACTATTCATTCAGTCATTCCAATTCAGGGTGGCAGAGAGTGTGTGAAATAGCGTTTAAATAAATCCGTTATTGCATCCGTTGCTGATGATAGTTTAATGATATCAGCAGTAATGCACACCGTTGCGTACTTTTATCATTTAAATCTCATTTTTCGGGGAGGAAGGGAATAACAACAAAAACACACACTCATAACATTCTCATGCATATAGGCAGTGCAAGTCAAGCGGTTTCATTTAAACAGCTTAAGCGATTTCACACACCATTTACCACGTGTTGTCGTCTGTCTGTCTGTCTGTCCGTCCGTTCGTTCGTTGCAAACGTCCGTACTTAAAAACTGTTTTCAGTATTTTAGACCCAAGCACCAAGTACTCAAACTCTAGGATTTTTTTTTTTCCAACATAAATGCGATTGTAGAGATTTCCCATCGCTTTAGAGCAGGGAGCTCACCCTTTTTGTTGGTGTGTGTGTGTGTGTGTGTTTTTTCGCCTTGTATTCCTGTTGCCACCCTGTTTGCATTTGTGCTTGCCAGCGGAAGCTGCCGGAAGAGGAAATCAAATGCTTGCACACGGGCTTATTTTCCTTTTATGCCACCCCATGTCGCCGGTATTTGGTTAATGTTAAACATACGTAGCCAATCTATATTTCATTACCGAAAGAGCGAAAGAGATTTCGGCTGGTGTCTGTCCTTATCCTGGTGCTGTACTGTGCACAAATCGTTACAAATCTGATTTAACATTGGCATCATTTATCGCATCTTATCGCTTGCTGGATGTTGCTTCAATGACTTGCTGGCTAGCTAATAGTCAGGCTTTTTCGTTAGGGGGGGTGGTGTACGTTTTGCAGGGCGTTTACAACTCTTAGAGGCCAGAACTTTGACACAAGAAAAGCTATTGTTTAAAACCGAATGAAGCAACAACTCCATCCCCCAACTTAAACTCCCCCAAATTAGTTGAAATATACAATGGGGGAAATATTGATAGAGATTCCCTTAAGGAAATTTCAACAAAGCAGACAATCACATGACAGCCGCTTTGTACGAACCGCATTGACCTGGTGGAGTCCTTCATAAGCAAGGGCTGCCACCTCAGTGTACAACACATTGCTACAACAACAACAAAGTAGAAATAAGTTGTGAGAAAAATGTGGCCTGTACTTAATACTGAAAATAAAATAAAATAAAATAAAATAAAATAAAATAAAATAAAATAAAATAAAATAAAATAAAATAAAATAAAATAAAATAAAATAAAATAAAATAAAATAAAATAAAATAAAATAAAATAAAATAAAATAAAATAAAATAAAATAAAATAAAATAAAATAAAATAAAATAAAATAAAATAAAATAAAATAAAATAAAATAAAATAAAATAAAATAAAATAAAATAAAATAAAATAAAATAAAATAAAATAAAATAAAATAAAATAAAATAAAATAAAATAAAATAAAATAAAATAAAATAAAATAAAATAAAATAAAATAAAATAAAATAAAATAAAATAAAATAAAATAAAATAAAATAAAATAAAATAAAATAAAATAAAATAAAATAAAATAAAATAAAATAAAATAAAATAAAATAAAATAAAATAAAATAAAATAAAATAAAATAAAATAAAATAAAATAAAATAAAATAAAATAAAATAAAATAAAATAAAATAAAATAAAATAAAATAAAATAAAATAAAATAAAATAAAATAAAATAAAATAAAAATGAAATAACATGAAATGAAGTGAAATGACATGAAATGACATGAAAGGACATGAAATGACATGAAATGACATGAAATGAAGTGAAATGACATGAAATGACATGAAATGACATAAAATTACATGAAATGAATGAAATGACATAAAATGACATAAAATTACATGAAATGAATGAAATGACATAAAATTACATGAAATGAATGAAATAAATGAAATGAATGAAATAAAATGAAATGAAATAAAATAAAATAAAATAAATGAAAAGAAAATGAATGAAATGAAATGAAATGAAATGAAATGAATGAAATGAATGAAATGAATGAAATGAATGAAATGAATGAAATGAATGAAATGAATGAAATGAATGAAATGAATGAAATGAATGAAATGAATGAAATGAATGAAATGAATGAAATGAATGAAATGAATGAAATGAATGAAATGAATGAAATGAATGAAATGAATGAAATGAATGAAATGAATGAAATGAATGAAATGAATGAAATGAATGAAATGAATGAAATGAATGAAATGAATGAAATGAATGAAATGAATGAAATGAATGAAATGAATGAAATGAATGAAATGAATGAAATGAATGAAATGAATGAAATGAATGAAATGAATGAAATGAATGAAATGAATGAAATGAATGAAATGAATGAAATGAATGAAATGAATGAAATGAATGAAATGAATGAAATGAATGAAATGAATGAAATGAATGAAATGAATGAAATGAATGAAATGAATGAAATGAATGAAATGAATGAAATGAATGAAATGAATGAAATGAATGAAATGAATGAAATGAATGAAATGAATGAAATGAATGAAATGAATGAAATGAATGAAATGAATGAAATGAATGAAATGAATGAAATGAATGAAATGAATGAAATGAATGAAATGAATGAAATGAAATGAAATGAAATGGAATGGAATGGAATGAAATGAATGAAACTAATTGAAAAGAAATGAAATGAAATTAAATAAAATTAAATGAAAATTAAATCAAATCAAATCTATAACCTGAAAGCTTACTTCTTAAACCTTTACCTTAAAACCTAAGCATCAACCTCAACTTGGGGACTTATTTCAGTCTCTTCATTTATGGGATTTTTTCTAATTTTTTCTCCGTCTTTCAAGTTTTCTTCTTTCTGATTTCCCTTACCCCAGACCCACTGAGTTGACTTTTCTTTTGTTTTTTTCCCTTTAAATGTCATCCCTAAAACATGCGTGCGTTCTGGTGTTTTACGATGATGGATTGTTGATTATTATTTAAAGATATTTATGCTGTGCCTTTGTTGTTGATGTTGCTACTGTTGCGGCATGGCACTGGCTGACTGCCTGACTGGTGTTTCGCTTTTGATGCGTGTGCTACTTGAGATAAGCGGCCAAAATGATCCACCACCAATGTTTCGTAGTTGGCTGGTTGCTTCATCATTATATTGCCAGCATCTAGAGTCTCCCCCCCTGAAAACGAGGGAGACGCGGGTGGCTGTGAAAATGCGATAACATTCATTCATTCATTATGCGTTACAATAACATTTATGAGATTTTTGGATGGCGTTTAGCAACAAGGCCAATTCTTTTGTGGTGGTTTGTGGGGTATTGTACGGATGAATGGCAGCAAGGATAGATGTATGGATAGGACTTTAGATAGATATGTATAACACCCAGTCAAACGTTTGTCCTAGGCATTTAAGTGAAGTTAATGTGGCTGTTGCTTCCATTAAATAATAAATTAAATCAGTACTCGAATGTTTTGAGGCATATTCCACATCCATGGACAATCAGAGAAAAGTTTTTGGTGATTTTTATTTTTTTCTTTCATACAGACACTACCTCCCCCTTTGCCAAGGACTTTCTGGTTTTTTTTTTAACATTAAATATTCATTAGTTGCTGCAACATAAAAATGTCGTTGTTTACATTAAAAAATAATTTCCTCTTTTCTTGAAGCTTTCCTACTTCCCAAGGCTAATTATGGAAATTCCCTTAGAATGTAAAGAAAATTGTCTTAATTTTTCTTGCCTTTTTCTTTTTGGAGTTTTTCCTTGGCAGTTTTGTTTTATTTACAAAGTTTATAAGAGAAAAAAGTTTGTTCCCGCAAGAAAAACTTTACTTGTAACGCCTAGGGAAAAGTTTTGGCTTTATATAATGCAGGCGAAAAAAGAAATATGCCACCATTTACATGTCAGTGATTGCCCTTAACTACCCCAAAGGGGCTTTTAGAAGGCTCTGAGGAGAAGAGCCAAAGTTATTTTCGGTATTTATGGTTTTGCAAGGAATATGACACCTGTATATGTGTCCCCAGATACTTGGCATACGCATGTATAGATGTGTGTGTGCGAGTGTGTGTAAGGGGAGTTGCCTACAAACTTTTTAGCCACAAAGTTCACAACTAATGATTGTAATGGCTGCTGCTGTTGCCTTTTGGATATCACTTTCAAAACCTCATCCAATCTATGCAAATATGTTTGGAGTGCAACACAATGTAAAAGTCTATTTAATTGACTGTTAAAAAGGCAATAAAACAAATAAAGCAACAAAAACAAAGGCGAAAAACTTACAGCCAACAGCCGCCAACAATTGCCATTGATTCGATTCGTTTCACATTTCGTTTCGGTGCTGACTGGCTGGTTGGCAGGCTGGCAGGCGGGTTGGCGAGTTTTTAGTTATCTGATGAACCGATACAAATGAAATGCATTCATAAAACTACAAATGCGCCTGCGAATAGTTTGCTACCGGCACTTTGGGTGGTTTAATTAAAATGAAAAAATGTCCATATGAATCCAGGCCCAAGCGCAATACCCATGCCCCGCAACATGGGCAACATAAACTTAGGCGATCATATCTAAATATAGGACATCCATACACTTACACACAATACTTCTTGTGTGTGGTTGTTATAATAACAGCAAAAAAAAATTGCACTCGCGCCAATATTATTCGCAAACGATATAAAACAGATTAAACGTCAACGTATGGTTGAACAAAATACAAAACAAAAAATTATGTATGTAAAAATATTTATATGAGTAGGCCTTACAATTTTTGTATTCACCACAAAAATTTCACAGAGATTTTTCTTTTGGCCACTTTCCCATCGTGATAAGAAAGCGCTGGTTGGTTGGCTGGCTGCCTCGCACTATACATAACATTCAACCAAAAACTAAGCTACATAGTCATATTGCTACTCAAAATATTTTAATAGGGGACCCATAGAGTGTGGTTTTCAACGCGGGAATTTGTTTTGCGTTTTTACCAAAAACGATAAACATCACAAGACATGGCTCACTTGCAATGAGGAAATAAAAATCGTCATTCGTTAGCCTAAACATCAAGTATTTGAAAAACATAAAAAAAAACAAAAAAAATTGGAAAATTATTTAATTTTCTAGCAAAGGCAAAGCCGTCGGCATAGGTAGTGTTAGCAAAAAAATTATTTTTATGGCGTCGGAAGAAATATAAATTTAGATAATTTGGAAAAAAACCAAAAATATTTTGAAATTAGAGAACCAAAGAAAAACAATTCAAAACCTTAATTTCAAAAAATTTTCCAGGCACAAAAAAGAATTTTTTTAAGTTTTGAGCTTGTCAGATAGGAATGATGTAAGGAGAACCCCCTTTCTAAGTGAGGTCATATCTCTTCTTCTTATAGTATAAAATTGGTTTTTATATTATCAATACAATACAGCGCACAACAATCCGTTTACTGGCTTAGTTAGGTGTATGATCATAGTGGCAACCCTCTTTTCAATCTTAACTAACCTATTATCAATAATGTGAGGATTTAAGAATTTTTTAAATATATTTTTATGATTCTGAATATCTTATTAATACACATTTTTAGTTATAAAATACAATTTTTTCAATTCCACAAAATTTTCAAAAATCCCCTATATTGGGAATTTTTTAAAATAATCCAGGAATATGAATGTTTGCTTTTTAAAAAGCTATTCGAAGGCCTCAAATGGACTTCGCTTATCTATTTAATAATTTTCTGCGTTTATTTGGGGAAATTTAAGATTGAATTCGGGATATCATTAAGTTTTCCCCATTTTGTTATTTCTTTAATGAAAATATTGCTTATTAAAAAAAAATTAAAATATCTAACACTCCTGCTTAATAAGAATATCGTAAAATACACATTTTTAGTAAATAAAATTTGATTTTGATGGATTCCACAAAATTTTCAAAAATCCCCAATAATGGGGAATTTTCAGAATACTCTAGGAATAATAATTTTTGCCACAAAAAAAATCTTTTTGAAAGGCCCAAATGAAATTTTAAAACTTTCTTAGTTTATTTGGGGAACTTTTAGATGAAATTTGGGGATATCAATGAAATTTCCCCATATTTTGTTCCACTAAATTTATTGAAAATAAAGTTTTCTTTAAAATTTTTCATGCAAAATTTCCATCAAATCGGATAAGAATTACGCATGCATGTATAAGAATTTACAATACCAACAGGCTGTCTGGCTATAGACCATTTCGTTCAATGCTTTCTATTCGAAGAATAGCACAGCAAAGAACTGTCAAAAGTAAGGCAAAATGTGTGATGTTGCTTAAAACCATTTGACCGGTTATCTGCAACGTCATTTACAATCTATACCCATACTCATGCTTTTACAAATTTGTTGTATTGCCATATTTACAAAATCACCCATATTCGGCAAGTTTTATAGCATACTGAGTAATAGAACGTCATTTTACAATCTTAACCCATATTTATGCTTTGAAAATTTGTTTCATTGTCATAAAATATGATGTTTATTAATTCCACATAAAGGTTACAAAATCCCCCATATTAGGGAATTTTCATGAAAAATGCTGGGGATAAGAAATTTTGCCTCAAAAATGTGTTTTAAAAGACTCAAATGACATTTTATAGTTTGTTCTAGAACTTTCTGAGTATATTTTCAGAAGATTTGAATAAAATCAGAGTTTCAAAAAGTTTTTCCCCACTTTTTTATCTCTCTTTATTTACCGAAAATAAATTTTTTTAAAACTTTGCGCGTATGTAATGGTTAATCAACTTTGTGTATGTGTATACATTTTTCAACCCCATTTCAAGTGATAAAATACAAATTTCGTTAATTCCACATATTGGTAACAAAATCCCCCATATCAGGGAATTTTCATAAAATTCTAGGAATAAGAAATTTTACCTCAAAAATGTATTTTAAAGGCCTTAAATGGCATTTCGTTGTTAAATGTTGTCTTTCTGCGTGTATGATTAGAAGATCTGCTTAAATTCAGGGTTTCAAAAAGTTTTCTCCACTATTATTTTCCACCTATTTTTACCGAAAATATTTTTTTAAATTTTGCACGTATTTAAAATATGGGTAATCGAATTTTATATGTGCATAATGATTTTAAAACCACATTTCATGTGTTTAAATACGAATTTCGTTAATTCCGCATAACGATCACAAAATCCCCCATATCAGGGAATTTTTATAAAATTCTGGGAATAAGACATTTTACTTCAAAAATGTGTTTTAAAGGCCTTAAAGGGCATTTCGTTGTTAATTGTAGAAATATGTTGAGTGTATTTTTAGAAGTTTGGGTAAAATTCAGAGTTTCAAAAAATGTTTCCCCAGTTTTTTTTACTCACAAATATTTTCTGAAAATAGCTTCTTTTTAAACTTTGTTCCTATGGCTAATTATTTTTTTCTGTATCCATTAAAAACTAGATTTTTTCTAATTCCCAAAAATTTACGTAAAAATCCCCACATACAAAGAATTATATCAAAATTATTATAAATTTTTTTTTTAAGATCTCAAAATTATCTTTTTATGCCCTTTAATGTCTTTTAAAAGACATTTTAAGTTAAAAAATTTGAAAACCATAAATTCCACATAATATTTACAAAATCCCCTGTATTGCGTAAATTTCATAAAACTCTGGGAATTAGAAAATGTGTCTTTAAAATCACTTTTAAAAAGCTTAAATAGTTTCTGCTACTTAATTTAATAACATTCAGAGCCCTTTTTTCAAAATTTTAGTTAAAATTCTAGGTAGTGGCAACTTTTTGCCCACATGTTTTTTATTTTTTTTTTCAATCTTTAAAAAAAGTCTTTACAAATTATTGCACATTAACATTATTATTCATCAAGTATAAGCTATAAAATTTTAATTTTATTTTAATCCCAAAAATGTTTACAAAAATCCCCATATGGGGGAATTTTTCAGAAAATCTTAGGAATAAAAAAATTCAGAGTAGAATTTTTGTATATGAACTCTCTTTTCACATATAAAATAGAAATCATACATTTTGCTAAATATAAGCATCACGAAAATCAATTTTAGTAAATTCCTAAAAATTTTCCTATAAATCCCCATCTGGGGAATTTTTTTTTTTTTTGATATTTAATAAAAAAAAAAAACAGAATCATCTATCATCAATTGAAAAAGTTTAAATATATCATATTATTCAACATTTTTTCCTTAAGCCCCCATACCACCCATAAATCATTGGCCATGCCTGCTTCATAATATTTCCCTTGAAGACAAACGATGCTCATGTGTAATTTATTATGAACAATTAACATGTTTGTTTCTGGTTTGCATTTTCTCCCCTCCCACCCCCGTCCCCACACTGCCAACTATACAGGGGGTTTCCCTTCATTTTAAGCGATTTAAAAATGATGCCTTTAAATGTTGCATAAATATATGCCACCCAGTGTCACAATATTAGCATGAGTTAAGATTCAATTCAGAAGAACCACATCTGGTTATAACTTGGTAGCGTAGAGGAGAACAAAAAATACTTTTTAAAGGCAACAGGCAAGTAGGCAAGAAGGGGAGGGGGTTAACCTGCATGTGAGTGGGTATGGTGATGTGTCGACACGAATCGGTAGCAACAACAGAAGCTCCCAAACTGACTAAGAACACTGTGAAGAAGTGTTGCCTGACTGGCTGCCAGGCAGGCCGAGGAGCTCTACTCTGCACTACGTCGCGTGTAATGGTTATCAAAAATTAACTTGACAGCAGGCAACACCGGGGAACCCAAAACAGGCAAACATCCAACACTCATTTTAACAGTTTGGAGCAAAAGCATGCAGGAAGTTAACATATGCAAGCCCATCATGCAGTTGCAGTTGATCTTGTAGCAGCATGAGGATGCCAAGTGATGCGCTCGATTTACGTTCTACATTACGCAAGCGTCCACATATATCTTTTTGACGGCTGGAGCCAAGCTAAGGCACTGTGTCGATTGCATGTCTGGCAATAGGAGAAGAAGAAGAAACAAATATTTGTTTTCCTTTTGTTGTTGCAAATAGTTTGTACCCCTGCCCATATCTCATTACTATGCTTTGTAGAACATCATTGGCAAATTATCACATTAGACCCCGTTTTCATTTCTCAGCGGGACTTCTTTATTTCCTCAAACACACACACACACACATACCCTCTGCACTGTACTCTCGGATATATTGCATCTTTTTTGTCACCAGCAGTTAAGGCTATCAATTACCGAATCAATTATGTTAACATTATTTTTGAGAAAAATGTTTCCAACTTGGCAAACCTTTCTGCGTCAATACAAAACAATGTTGCCATTCTCTTTGTCACCAATGGCATAAGAGGTTGGGCGATTTTCTTTTGTTTGATAGCGAAACTCCATTGTGAATGCCGCCTGTAAGTGATACAGTTTTAGTTTTGCCGTTTTGAATGTTTAAATCCTGCCTGCCCTTTCATAATAGCATTGCAAACATTAGGCAACAATCCCAATCACCACCCCTTGCGTTACATGCAGAGCCTCCTTGCGAGATCCTAAGTGCATTTGCTGGAGAGAACAAAAGGCTTCGGGGCTACTGTGTAAGAGAGTGTGCGCCGCTTTGCCGGCGCTTCATCTTGCTTTCATCATCATCATCTCATAATTTAACCATTGGTCCCGAAAAAAAAAAATCAAATCCTCCCTTTTGTACATTGGGATGTTTTGTTTAGCTAAGTACTTAAGTGCTGCTGCCTCATGGTGCCTTCGTTTGCTTCTTTCCTTTGCTGGCATTAAGCGGCTTCCTTCGTTCGTCTTTGGCCGTATCCGACAAAGCATTCAATCAGCGGCAAATGGCAACGGTAGTCGTTCATTCATTTTGAGTCAGTCATTTTGTTTGCACTTAAACACTTTTCGTGGTCGTTAATGCATTCGGTGAAATTTAGAGGTTTTATTCACGCCCAGGTATTTTTTTTTGCTCTGCTCTACCATTGCCGTTGTATTCGTACTACACACATATCACCCCTCCAGGCCTTCACCTCGTTTTATCCCCTCTGTAACAGCAGACATTCAGTCTATGGAAAAGTAGCAACAATGCCACAACACAGCACCAACAATCATCATCACCAACATGCAGACAAACCAAAATCAGCACTGTGGGGTAACTTAATATTGTAATTGTGGCACAATGAAGCGCAATTCTAACAACAAGAAAATCTAGGAGTAGATTTTTCATGGACGATAAGCTACCCTTTTGCTATGTACAATACATGCATACTAACATACCAACATACTTACATTACGTACGTAAGGCCAGTCATAGTGACTTTTTTTACTAACGTGGAAAATATAAAATATGGAAATGCACTGAGAAAAAATTTGAAAATAAAATTTTAGAAAAAATAGAAAAAAAAAAAATAATAGAAAAAAAAAATAAACAAGAATATATTCAAATTTACTAATTTCAACCCGAATACATATTTCAAAATTATAAAAACTTAAAATTTGAAAATTCCTAGATTTTTTCTAAAATCCCATAAACATTGGGATTTTGGAAAATGTTAAGGGAATTACAATTTTCTGTTAAGAAAACAATCAGAAAGTATGATATAAGACTTGAAATGTTATTAGAAATAATTTTTTGGATATTCCTAGATTTTTTAGAAAATCTCCTAATTTGGGGATTTTGGGAGTTATAAAGGGAGTTTATTCTGTATTTCAATAAAACCCTGCCAATACGATATAAGTTATGGTAAATGTTGTTTAATTACTACATTTTTTCTATAATCCCACAAATATTGGATTTTGGAATTTTCAAATTCCTAGATTTTTTCTAAAATCCCACAAAATTTATATTTTTTTGGAAAATGTTAATGAAATTTCAATTTTCTTGCTAGAAAAAAGTGTGAAACTATGATGTAACACTTCAAATGTTCTTAAAACTATTTTTTTAGATATTCCCAGATTTTTTACAAAATCTCCTTTTTTGGGGATTTTGTAAATTTTCAAGGGAGTTTTTCTTATATTTCATAAAAACCCTATTAATAAAATATTAGCTACCTTAAATATTGTCGAATTACTACATTTTTTCTAAAATCCCATAACTATTAGATTGCGGAATTTAAAAATTTCACATTTTTTCCAAAATCCCACAACATAGGGATTTTTGGGAAATTTTAAGAAAATTTAAATAAGCTTACAAAAAAGACTGAAATTATGGAATTAGGTCACTTTAAATGTTGTTAGACATAATTTTTTGCAAAATCCCAGATTTTGTACAAAATCTCCTTCTTTGGGGGTTTTGTAAATACTTAACAGAGTTTAATTTGTATGTTACAAAAACTTTTCCATTACGATATGACTATCGTAAATTTTGGCGAATTACTACATTGTTTCCAAAATTCCACAAATATTGGGTTTTGGACTTTTCAAATTCCTAGATTTTTTCTTAAATCCCACAATATTTACTAATTTTTTAGTAAATTTTAAACAAATTTAAAATTTCTGGCTAGAAAAAAGTGTGCAACTATAATATGAGACTTAAAATGATATTAGAAATAATTTTTTGGATATTCCCAGATTTTTTAAAAAAATTCCTTATTTGGGGATTTTGTACATTTTTATGGGAGTTTAATTTGTATTTTACAAAAACTTTACCAATACGATATTAGTTATCGTAGACTTTGTCGAATTACAAGATTTCTTTTTTAATTCCGCAAACATTTAATTTTAGGAATTTTCAAATTCCTAGATTTTTTCTAAAATCCCACAAAATTTACATTTTTTGGGAAATTTGGGAAATGAAAAAAATTTAAATTTTCTTGCAAGAAAAAAAGTCTGAAATTATGATAAATCACTTTAAATGTTGATAGAAATATTTTCTTGCAAAATCCCAGAGTTTGTACATAATCTCCTTATTTGGGAATTTTGTAAATTCTTAAGGGAATTTAGTTTTTATGTCATAAAAACCTTACCAACAACAAATGTAAAAGTTTAAATGTTGTTGAAAAAAAAATTTTAATGTTCCTAACTTTTTTTAAAAATCCCAAACTTTTTTGTAAAATTCCAGAGTTTTTATAAAAACCGGCAACTTAAGTATTTAATGAAACTTGGATTTTGTGTATTATTTTAAAACCCCCATTGTTCATGTTTATCTTTTTTAGTCATCAGTAAATACCTTTTCAATTAAGGTTCAAAGAGATTCTTATCATATTATAAAGCATTTTTTTTATTTTCCCCACAGTTTTTTTTTTTTTGAAAAATCCCAAAATTTTTATTAAAATCCGGAATACCCATGTTCCGTGATACATATTTACGTTACTGATCAGTTTTACCATCCCATTTTTTATTGCAATCCTTCATTAGTAGTATATCCCAGAATTTTCGCAAAATCCCATAAATTGGGGATTTTTAAAACTATTTTGGGAATTCTTAATTTTTACGCAAATTGTTTAAAATCCTTCAAATTGCAAGCTATTTCAGACAAAAACCATATGTACATTGATTGATGATTACATAATTTTCGAATTTTCCCAAATCCCAGAAATTCTTTGTTTTAGATAGGTATTCATATACATTTTCCCAAAAACCCATACATTTGAGTTTTTTTTTAATATCAAAGTAGTCTGACAATTTGTTTAAAAAAACCAAGACTTTTCAAATGTTTTTTAAGGAAACATGAATCTTCTTAACATGTTTTTACATAATCCCAGAGTTTGTATAAAAATCCCAAAGTTGGATTATTTTGAGAAATCCTGACAAATTTGTATGCGGACTCTTTTTAAATGTTTTGAAATCTCTAAATCTCTAAATTCAAGTTCAATTTTAATTTTTAGAAAATCCCAGATAATTTGCAATATCCCATAAATTGGGGATTTTTAAAAAATAATTTGGGAATTTTTGAAATTCACTGGAAACATGGGTTATTCAAATTTGGTTTGGAAAAAACAAGGATTTTAAGCAGGTTTTAAACCAAAATCCCACTTTAAGGGTATACAATATACAACTTCTGCAATAAATTGGGGATTTTTTTTAATATTTAGGAATTTTTATATATCACAAAAAAACATAAAACTTAATTTTTATATTATAAATACAATTTGAAGAAATTTTATTTTGTTATCAAAAAAATTAAAAGTTTTAATAATGTTTTTATTAACAAGTCCCAGGGTGTTTATAAAAATCCTAGGATTTGGATAAATATTGGAAAAATAATATAACTTTTTTAAAAATCCCAATTATTTTACATAATCCAATAAAATGGGTTACTTATAAATATTTTAAGAACTAAAATAATATAAAAAAAAATTAAAAAATTTTAATATTTTACATATTTTATTAAAAAACTGAATTCTTTTCACATTTAAAAATCATTTTCAAGAAAAAATTTTATATTTCAATTAAAATCCCATCATTTGGGGATTTTTTAAAAAATTTTAGGAATTTGAAATTTTCTTAAGTGTTTTTTATATAATTTTAATTATAAAAGTTTATGTTGACATTTTGAAATTCTATCAAAGTTTTAAGCAAAAATCATAATATTTTATATTTGTAATCCCAGTTTTTCCTCTCAGTGTATTGTATTTTGACCAACAATTCATCTACATTTTTACTATATATTTAATATATACACGAATGGTAATGCTATATTTGGTTATGGCAAAGCAAAAACAAAATGAGAACTGAAAATCAAAAGCTGGGACACAAGGGGGAACAATTGTTCAGACCTATAGAATGAGAGAATAAACACCTATACCTGTATAAATGCCTACATACAGGAGCACAAGTACAAGCATTCATCATTACTTACACACCAGCTGCTAGTACTCATGCTTTGCCCTGCTTCGACAGTATGAGTAACTCTGCATAAGTGTTTACACGTGTGTGTGTGTGTGAGACTGACTGCTTCTATATGTTGTATGTTATCAACGCATTAAAATCGGAGTTGTTGTTTTTTCTTTTCTAGTTATTGTTGCTGCATTGGCCACCACAACAACATACTCATGCATAATACAATCAAAACGTTTCGTTTCGTTTCGTTTTTTTTTTGTTGATGTTGTTGTTTTTGCTTTCATACATTACGGTTGGTCGCTGTCGCTGTCGCGTTGGTTCTTGGTTCTTAGCTCGCCTGGCTTATCTGATCTTGTAAAAATACGATATAATGTAATGTTGCAAGCTTTTTCCGGTTCTCCTTATGCCTTTTAGGCATCAAGCTGGAGTATGGGGAGGGGGGGAGGGGAATGAATGCGAGAGTAACTACACTCATATGCGTACTTGCATTTACATACATACTGCCTGCCTACCTACCTAACTCAGCAATGGAACTTTCGCAGTTGCATTTACTGCATTTTACTGGTACTAAAAAATCTAGCTGGCCCAATGTTAGCTGGTAGTCGTTTCCTGTTGGGTGAACACATAACACATCCTTCCTTTTCCCTTGTGATATGGGATTTCTCTCAGGGTGCAAGTCTATATTATGTGAGTGTGTGTTGTTTTGCTTGTGGAGTTGTAATTTTTAAACATAAAAAATTTGTCGGTTCTAAACCGCCAAAGGTCATGCTGCCGCTGCCATTAGTGTTGCTTGTTGCAGCAGCAATCATTGACCATGATGATGTATATTTTGGTTAATAATTTATTTTTTCATTTCCTTTCGTTTATTCCTTTACATAGGTTAACCGCCCTCTAACCATGAAAAAGGAAGGCATTCAAACCCGCAATCGTAAATTATCCTCCAAATCGAAAAAGAAGAAGGGTCTCGGTGGCGGTTGTATGCCCTTGGGTGGCCATCTGGGCATGGGAGATTTCAAGCCTTTGGATCCCTCGAAAGGTTTTGGCGGAGGATTCTCAGCGTCAATGGGTAAGTTTAACATATATTAAATTACATTAAATATTGAATTGGAGAAAAAGGGCAAGGAAAATTTAAGCAAAATTTTACTAAAAATTTATAAAAAATAAAAATTAAAAAAAAAACAAACCAAAAAAAGTATAAAACAAGTAAGAGCGTTCGGCCGGGCCGAATCTTATGTACCCTCCACCATTGATCGCATTTGTCGAGTTCTATGCGCGTTATCTCTTTTTAGACAAACAAAGAATATTGAATGAGAACTGTTATGCTATTGGAGCTATATTAAGTTATAGTCCCATTCGGACCATAAATGAATGCTGAACATTGTAGAAGTCATTGTGTAATATTTCAGTTCATTCGCATAAGAATTGCGCCTTGTAGGGGCTCAAGAAACAAAATCGGGAGATTGGTTTATATGGGAGCTGTATCAAGCTATTGATCGATTCAGACCATTTTAGACACGTATATTGAAGGTCATGAGAGAAGACGTTGTACAAAATTTCAGTCAAATCGGATGAGAATTGCGCCCTCTAGAGGATCAAGAAGGCAAGATCCCAGATCGGTTTATATAGCAGCTATATCAAGTTCTATACCGATTTACGCCATACTTAGCACAGTTATTGGAAGTCATAACAAAACATCTCATGCAAAATTTCAGCCAAATCAGATGAGAATTGGGCGCTCTATTGGCTCAAGAAGTCAATATACAAGATCGGTTTATATGGCAGCTATATCAGGCTATTGACCGATTTGAACCTTATTTGACACAGTTGTTGGAAGTTATAGGGAAACACATCGTGCAAAAGTTCATTCCAATCGGATACGAATTGCGCTCTCTAGGGGCTCAAGAAGTCAAGATCCAAGATCGGTTTATATGGCAGCTATATCAGGTTATTGATCTGGGTCTGGGTCGAGTGTGTCTGGCTGGGTTGTTTAACAGGTGACGTGTATCATGCGTTCCCTGGCTGAAATCGGGGTACACATCTTGCACGTCGGCTTCCATTCTTGCTCTGTAGGAGTTCGTATGGCTGCATCTGCCGGAACGTAATTGAGCCAGAACCACTCTGGTTTCCCGGGAGAGGTAAATTTCTTCAGATGCAATGGGAGGCGGTCGTTCTCCAAGGACTATATTCAACCGGTAACCATTTACCGCTTCTGCTACCGTGTCTGCATGAATGTTGCCTAGTTCTGCTTGATATGCCGCTTGATCTAGAGGTTCTTCCTCTGCAGCGCCGAACATCACGCTCTAGATCATGTAGATCTACCTTAAGGCTTCTTGGCGGTGAACAACTATCCACACGATGATGATTTGGATGGTCTTTGCTATAACATCACAAAAGGTATTGCTTAGACCGCATTTTGTTACGTCTTCGCACTGGTAGGATCTTGGTCTCCTGATGGAGGTGGTCCATATTAGAACTGAGGAGACAGCCCATCGCAATTCAGAGGGCGGCATTCTGACAGATCTAAATTTTAATCCACTGCCTGTCACAAAGTCGCTGCATAACTTACCACAGACCGGCCAATTGCTTTGTACGTGGTCAACAAGATTTCTTTTTCTGCACTGCAAGTGCTGCCAGCAAGTGACATGGGGACCTTGTTTCTAATTTTGACTTTATCGCAAATTGCTGTGGCATGTGAAGAGAATTTTTAAGAGCTGTCCAATGTAACTCCAAGTATTTTGGGACACTTGATGGTGGGATTCATTTCTCCATCGGCTATCACTTTCAGCCCCCTGATCACCTTATGCGTGTATGTGGTGAACAATGTTGCTGAAGATTTGATGCCAGATGTCTTCAGATTTCTTACAGCGAAATATGAGGCAAGTTCGTTGAGGTAGACTTTCAACCTATCGCTGATGTCAACAAAGGGTGGGAGGTCTGCCATGATCGTCCGCATATGATGCGATCTATATGCCGTTTGGAGGGGGTGAAATGGAAGATAAGTAGAGATTAAAAAGTGCCGGAGATATCACCCCACCTTGGGGAACTCTCTGTTTCACTCTACGGTGCTTGGACTTCGTTGCCCTAAATTCCAAAAATAACTGGCGACCACACAGATAATTCGCGTCCCATCGTTTCAGGCCTGGCTGGAGGGACGTGTTGGCGATGTAGGTCGCTGAGGATTGCCAATGGGTCATATCGATTAAGATTAAGATATAGCTCCCATATAAACCCCCCAATATGACTTCTCAAGCCCCCCGAAGCCGCAAAAAAAATTTTAAAAATCTCTTTAATAAATTTTTTTTAAATTTTTCACATTGTTACAACTTTTTCTTCAACCATTTGCAAATGAAAGTGAATTTTTGTGTCCGTCTTTCTTTCGATTTTGCATTCCTTCTCATAACTCGAAAAGTTTGTATTTGTGTTTAATTTTCTTTTTTTTGTTTTTTTTCTCCCCATTTTCTTTGCAGCTCAACATTCCCATCTTTCCAGTGGTTTACATCCAGCTCATGCGCATATGCATGGCGGTTGGTATACAGGCGGCATGGGAGCTTTGGGTGCTTCCAGCGGTCTGCAAGGTGGCTTCTCAACGGCTGGTTCATTGGGTGGTGGTGTAGTGCCACACTCGCAGCCCTATCATTTGGGTTTGGGTTCAATGGTAAGTTTCAAAACACAAAAAATTTAAAAAAATTTATGAAAATAAAAAAGAATAGAAAAATAGGAAAAGAATGAAAAGGCAGTGTTAAATATAAAAAAAATAGAAAAATTAGAAAAATAGTATCAAAACTAGGAGAAAAAACTTTGATTAAAAAACCTAGGAAAATGTAATCAAAATTAAGCTTAAATTTGAATAAAAAGCCGACGGCCCTTAACAGTTTCTCAAATTTGGATACTTTAAGCGTATGCGGCGGCATAGTTTCAGGTATAACAAAGTCTCCGTTGCTGCTATGTTTCCTTAGTCTCCCTACTACTCCCTATACTTTGACTTGCCTTAAATATTTTCAATGGGACTCTTGCATCGCACAGTGGCATGGAACCGAAAAAACTTGTAAAAAATATGAAATTTGGAATGGTAAGAGCGGAATTTGGAATGTTAGCGAGATTGTTTGTAAAATTCCAAGGCCCTTTTGGCAGGCCCCTAAAGTAGGTCATCTCAGTACTCCGAAAAAATTTTTGGGTTTGCCAAATCTTCATTTGAGGCCCGATTTCCAAATTTTTGCTGAAAAGCGCTCAAAAATCTCTACAAAAAAATCCCTTTGAGGTCTACAATATCTCGTCCTGTTGCAGGGATATTCGACTTTAATTTTTGTTTGTAAAATTTCGACCGAGACCTGCTACGTATTTTGCAATTTACGAAGGCATTTGTGATTCGATTTTCATTTTTATGCATGATTTGTATTTGTGACAAAATTTACGACGACGAATCCAACATTTATTCAGTTAAAATGAAATGAAGTTCAGTTTAGTGGGTGTATTAGGGCGTACTTCAAACACCTGGCTCTAAAATTGGATCCGTAAAGACTCAAAAACGGCTGAACCGATTTTCTTGACATTTGCACAGATGGTGCATAGTGAACCCGTGGTGAAAATTGGGGACTACAATTTTTAAAATCTAAAAGAGGGGCGGGTCCTCCCCCCTACCCTTATTTTCAGAAACTCCAGATCTCGTAGATGGGTGGTGCGAAATTTTGTGTGCTCTCATATAGTAACTTAAAAACAAAAATTTGGTATCCAAATTTCGAATGGTGTACCTAGGGGGGACGCCCCACCCCAAAACCTATCAAATATATATAGAGACCAATCACGACAATATGGGTCTCAAATGAAAGGTATTTAAGAGTTGAATACGAATCCGATGCCCAAATTTGGGACCAAGTGTTTAGAGCACCACCCCAACCCCCAAAACACCCCTAAACCAGACATATTTACCGCCCCTCCCTAAAAACACCTCCAAAGGGGACTAATTTACTGACCGTCGTAATATGGGGCTCAAATAGAAGGTTTTTGAGTGTAGAATACGAATATGATATCCAAATGTGAAGCCAAGTGTTTTGGGGGCCGCCCCTCCCAGCAACACCCCTTCAAAGAGCACAAATTTATGAGCTTAGCAATATGTGGCTCCAATGAAAGGTCTTTGGAAGTACCGCACGAATCTGATATCAATATTCAGGAAAAAGTTTCACCACCCAAATCGCCAGTATTTGCTGACCATTGCAATGTGGGGCTTAAATAAAAGGTACTTTAGAGTAGAATACCAAGCTGATATATATTTCAGAGAAAGTCACTGAATGGCTGCCCCATCCCCCAAAACACCCCTCAAACCCGACATGTTAGCCGACTATGCAAATATGGGGCGCAAATGAAAGGTATTTTGGAGTAGACCACAAATCTGATCAACATTCGGGACCAACTGTCTAAGGGACGTCCCACCCCTATGCCAAAGAGTGGAGCTCTCCACAAAGCGGACTGAAATAAGAGGTTTAAATGGAGGCAATTTGAGATTAGAAAAATTTGATATCCAACTTTTAGTCCAACATGGGGTTCAAATAAATGGTATTTGATAGTAGAACACGATGCTGATTTATTTTCTGGACAAAGTGTTTGGGGGACAACCCCACTCCCCAAAAAAACACTCCTAAATCGGACATATTTACCGACCAGTTCAATGTGGGACTCAAATGAAAAGTAATGGGGAGTAGAGCATGAAATTGATACCCATTTTCGGGATCTATTTTCTGAGGGTGTACCCCTTCCCAAAAACACCTCACAAACAGCAATTATTTATTGACCATCATAATGGGGGCTTTTTTACACTTTTTTTCTAAAGCAAGCTAAAAGTAACAGCTGATAACTGACAGAAGAAAGAATGCAACTACAGAGTCACAAGCTGTGAAAAAATTTGTCAACGCCGACTATATGAAAAATCCGCAATTACTTTTTGGGCAACCCAATAGTTTTACATAAATTTTACTATTATTTTTTTTTAACACAAACCTTACTAATTTTTTCTTTCTTCTCTTTTCTTCTTTTTTTAGGGCACTTGGCGTACAGACTATACGTGATGGAGCGGCAACAATATAAATGGCAATCTATTCAATTGAAGTTAGCCATAACGATGGAAATGCGAGATACCCTCCTCCCCCAAACAACCACAAGAATGTAACAGAAAGACAAAAATCAAAATTATTGCAAAACTTTTTTTTTTTTTTTTTTTGAAAACCCCAAAACTATCCAAAAATCAACACCAAGTGTTAAGAGCTCTCCGCCGTTGAAGAAAAATGAAAAAAGTTCCTAAAACTAAAAAAGTCCTTATCGCAAAAAAGAAATGAGAATAAAACGCAACCAGTGGCAGTGTTTACAAACCAGCATAGGATTAAGATGCCATCCTCAAAAGCGATCTGTCTCTGTGGCATCTCTTGATAATGACCTTAAAGGAGAAAAGTATATTTGCACAAAAAAAGGCTGCTGATGTTCTTCTATATTTGCAATGATCACAAATCCCTGACTAATGATGCCTATGTGGTTGATTAAGCGAACTTATGCTGAAGTTGAACCAAAGGATTTTACTAGGATTTATGTAAGGAATCTAGCATTGTTTATAAAGCCTTGGTCATGGCGCCAGCATTAATTCCTTCGACTACCATTGAATATCCTCTGGCTTAGAGGTTTAAAGGGCAATTATTGTTGTTGTAAACCTTTAGAGCAAACCAAACGATCCATGCTTATGTTTACACAGTCCTTGGCATCCTTGGAGAGCGTTGTTAAGCCATTTACATATTTATAAGCCTGGTGGATTAATCCTTCCTGTTTTTTTCGCCCCTAAAACCAAACAAAAAACAGAAATGAGAAATAAATGGAAACAAATTCATTTTTGTTGTAATTCATAAGAACCTTAAATGAAAGTATTTATTCTAAGTATGTTATGTTAACATTGCGTGCAATTTATTAATTTATTTAATGTGTTTCCTCCTACATTTTACAACTACTGATACTACTTCCCCTCAGCCCCACCATTTTGCATATAGCGTTCTACTAGACTTTGTTAACATTATGATTTAGTAATTCCATTATCCTTTTTTTTTTGTAAGAAATATCGTTTCAAAACTAATTTGTATACCCTAAGGAAATAAAGCAAAAATCTAAAATTGTAAATAAGACTTAATTGCATATGATTTTGTAAAAACAACAGACTTGAATTTATTTTGAATCGGTTTTTACACTCAAAAAAAAAAAAAAAAACAATACGTCCATATAAACGCAGTTCTAGAAACAGGCCACGAATTTCGTATTGAAAATAAAAATTTTAAATTTACAAACTAAAAATATCTGCAAGGTGATATTTGCTAAAAAACAAAAAAAAAAAATTTAAAATAAAAAAAAATCCCCCTGAATATAAAATAAAATTTTAACATTGTAAATATTTTAAAGAAATTAACTAAGCTAAGATCATTAAGCACACCTACCCATATTAAACTCTAGCATCCTTAAATAATTTTCTTAAAATTTTTGTTTTTTCTTTTTTAGTAATTGTTTTATTTGTTTTTTAAGTTAAACACTCCTTAGAAGCCAAAACATTAGGATAAAAAGGAGTTTAGTCGTTACATCCAAATGAAAATTAAATAAAAAAAAATTGTTGCAACTTTAGAGGTCATCCCACCCTAGGTTTGTAAATATTTTTAAAGATAAAGAAGTAAAAAAAAAAATCAAAAATTTCCATCATATTTGTATTTAAATCATAATTTCCCCCCACTGATAATCTTCTCTATGTTCACTTCAAAAAAATCATTTGTATATAGATATGTAATTATTGATAAATTTATATATAGAAACACAAAACATAGGTATACATAAATCAAATTGTTGTAATTGTAATATTATACATCCACATACATATATACATCATATATATATATATACCCAAAAAAGAAAAAAAAAAACAAAAATCTAATGCTCCCTTTCCTACCAAAAAACCACTCTAGAGTATAACCCCAGCCTCTCCTCCATTCCCCCTCCCCCCCCCATTCTATACTAAATATACCTTTATATATATATAAAAAAAAATAAATTAATTACAATTATATTGTATTGTATTATTCTAAATGTAATTTGCCATATTTATAGTTGATTAGCCGGTAATAATTAAGACAATTAAACAAAAAGAAAACAAACAAAATACACAAAAAGTATGCTAAAACAAATAGACAAAATAAATATTATAATAAAAAAAATAATAATAAAACAAAATACACAAGTTATTATTAATTTACAAAAAAAAAAGAAGAGAAATATAATAAAAAAAAAACTGAATATAAAAGAAAGAAATTTGAAATACCACTTGTATTGTATGTATTATTAAATTTAAAGGCAATCACAAAACCAACAACAACAACAAAAACATGTTTAAACATATTTAAGTTGAAGAATATTCAAAAAAATAATAAGAAGATGAAAAAAAAAAGAAATATAATGAGAAAAAAAATTAAATGTGATTGTCTTTTATTGTCTGGAAGGTTGGGTTTTTTGGGTGTTCCGCAAAGAATAGTGAAGAAAGACAACAACAATCGTCCTATTTACTATTCGCCACTTTCCCTCAACATGAACGAATTCGGTATACGATAAGGTCAAATATTTGCAGTAGACTATTATCGAGTTTTCTCTACACACCAACTATGACAAAACCACTCTTTCTGTTCGTCGCCGACCACAAACTGCCTAGGCATAAGCTAGTATTGGTTTAGTTACGCACTGGACTATCTTCTGATTCAGGCCCTATTTAGAGCCCACGGCCCGTCTACACAGTGCCTAACATCAATGAGTTTCTCTTAACACCACCTATGGCAAAACCACTCTTTCTGTTCGTCGCCGACCACAAACAGTCAAGGTATAAGCTAGTATTGATTTAGTTACGCACTGGACTATCTTCTGATTCAGGCACTATTTCGAGCCCACGGCCCGTCTACCCAGTGCCAAACATCTATGCGCTTTCTCATTGCGCTGCTGGATGTGACACCACCAGTACAGTTTCCTCTCTAAGATCAAATGCAAATTTTGCCCATGAACCTTTTCACGAAGGAACACGAGGGGCACACTTCTCACATATCAATGTGCTTGAGGATTGCCTGTTTTGACAAGCCCGGAATTTGTCCAGTATGTGACTAGGCAAATTCCTAACTCAAGGGTTCGACTTGAGTATGGTAATGTATATACCATACCGTGAACCACAATTGTCTCCGAGACCTCTTCTAATGTTTGTCTCTTACCGCTGGTCTGCACTGTTGGCTCTCTACGGCAGCGATGTTTTAAATGTCGTCCCCAGGAACCAATGACCTTCACCAGAGTAATTTTTTTCTCCTTTGATGAATTTTACTCCCTATAGTATTGCCGGTTTGTATGGACTTGCGCCTTTTATTTGTCTCACAAAATTTTATTTCCTTACTAGACAATTGCACCAACAACTTTGTTGGGTAATTCAAGTTTGTTTAATAAACATGTAAAGGGTGATTTTTTTGAGGTTAGGATTTTCATGCATTAGTATTTGACAGATCACGTGGGATTTCAGACATGGTGTCAAAGAGAAAGATGCTCAGTATGCTTTGACATTTTATCATGAATAGACTTACTAACGAGCAACGCTTGCAAATCATTGAATTTTATTACCAAAATCAGTGTTCGGTTCGAAATGTGTTCATTCACCGTAACGTTGCGTCCAACAGCATCTTTGAAAAAATACGGTCCAATGATTCCACCAGCGTACAAACCACACCAAACAGTGCATTTTTCGGGATGCATGGGCAGTTCTTGAACGGCTTCTGGTTGCTCTTCACTCCAAATGCGGCAATTTTGCTTATTTACGTAGCCATTCAACCAGAAATGAGCCTCATCGCTGAACAAAATTTGTCAAAATTTGAACACATTTCGAACCGAACACTGATTTTGTTAATAAAATTCAATGATTTGCAAGCGTTGCTCGTTAGTAAGTCTATTCATGATGAAATGTCAAAGCATACTGAGCATCTTTCTCTTTGACACCATGTCTGAAATCCTACGTGATCTGTCAAATACTAATGCATGAAAATCCTAACCTCAAAAAAATCACCCTTTATATTTTGCACCAAAGGACTAACGGTTTCTTTTATCTTGCATTCACAGCAGAGGAGCGACAAACAGAGGCAGAACGATGGCCATAGAAAAATATGCGTTGTAATGTGCGTACTTATGTGCCAAAAATCTAATATACATAAGTATGTGTGTACATACGTGTGTTCTGCTATGACCGTTCAGCTGCTGATGAACTTGACAAAAACAATGTTATGTTACTATTTTAGGGCGAATTCAAAACAAACGAAATAGAATAACAAAGGGAAAAAAGAATAAGATGGCTCTCGTAACGTTACAAATTATTATGTAATAACAAAGACAAACGAATGTAAAAAATGAATTCAGTTGTTATAAAATGGCAAAAGTATTAACTCAAATAACATGAAATCAAATATTAAAAGTTAATTTATAAATACAAAAAAAAAAAAACAAGTAAGAGCGCACTAGGTTCGGCCGGGCCGAATCTTATATACCCTCCACCATGGATCGCATTTGTCGAGTTCTTTGCGCGGTGTCTCTTTTTAAGCAAACAAAGAATATTTAATCAGAACTGTTATTCTATTAGAATTATATCATGTTATAGTCCGATTCGGACCATTAATAAATTGAATGCTGCACATTGTAGAAGTCATTGTGTATTATTTCAGTTCATTGAGATAAGAATTACGCCTTGTAGGGGCTCAAAAAACCAAATCGGGAGATCGGTTTTTGTGGGAGCTGCATCAAGCTACAGATCGGACACGTATGTTTAAGGACATGAGAGAAGCCGTTGTAGACATTTCTGCCAAATCGGATAAGAATTGTGCCGTCTAGAGGCTCACGAAGTCAAGAGCCCAGATTGGTCTATATGGCAGCTATACCAGATTATGTAGCGATTTGCGTCATACTAAGCACAGTTATTGGAAGTCAAAACAAAAAACGTCATGCAAACTTTCAGCAAAATCGGATATAAATTGCTCCCTGTAGAGGCTCAAGAATTCAAGACCTCGGATCGGTTTAGATGACAGCTATACAAGGATATGGACCGATTTCAATCATATTTGACACAGCTGTTGAAAGTCATAATAAAGCACCTCATACAAAATTTCAGCAAAATTGGGTAATAATTGCGCCCTCTAGAGGCTCAAGAAGTCAAGACCCCAGATCGGTTTGTATGGCAGCTATATGAGGTTATGAATCGATTTGAACCATACTCAGCACAGTTGTTGGAAGTCATAATTAAACACCTCATGCAAAATTTCATCCAAATTGGATACGAATTGAGCACACTAGAGGCTCAAGAAGTCAAGACCCAAGATCGGTTTATATGGCAGCTACATCAAATCATGGACCGATATGGCCCATTTACAACACCAACCGACCTACACTAATAAGAAGTATTTGTGCAAAATTTTTCCCTTTTTTCCCTTTTGTTATTCTATTTCGTTTGTTTTGAATTCGCCCTAAAATAGTAACATAACATTGTTTTTGTCAAGTTCGTCAGCAGCTGAACGATCATAGCAGAACACATGTATGTACATACATATATGTATGTATATTAGTTTTTTGGCACATAAGTACGCTAGCCCTTTGGTGGTTTGCTTGCAGTTTATGAGAAAAGACAAGTGTTTGATTTGTGAAAGGCCGGTAGGCAAAATATGCATACATATTTAATAAACAAACTTAAATGTTGTAGTTGTTGGTGCAATTGTCAAGTAAGGAAATAAAATGTTGTGAGACAAATAAAAGACGGAAGTCCATACAAACCGGCAATACTATAGGGAGTAAAATTCATCATAGGAGAAAAAAAAAATAGCTGACTCTGGTGAAGGTTAATTGTTCCTGGGGGACGACATTTAAAACATCGCTGCCGTAGAGAGCCAACAGTGTAGACCAGCGGTAAGAGACAAACATTAGAAGAGGTCTTGGAGACAATTCTGGTTCACTGAGTAAGTACATTACCATACTCAAATCGAACCATTGAGTTAGGAATTTGCCTAGTCACATACTGAACAAATTCCGGGGTTGTCAACAGAGGCAATCCACAAATACATTGATATGTGAGAAGTTTGCCCTTCGTGTTTCTTCGTGGGCAAAATTTGCATTTGATCTTTGAGAGGAAACTGTACTGGTAGAGTCACATGCAGCAGGGCAATGAGAAAGCGCACAGATGTTAGGCACTGTGAAGACGGACCGTGGGCTAGAAATAGGGCATGAATCAGAAGATAGTCCAGTGCGTAACTAAGCCAATACTTGCTTATGCCTTGGCAGTTTGGGGTCGGCGACGAACAGAATGAGTGGTTTTGCCATGGGTGCTGTTAAGAGAAAACTCACTGATGTTAGGCACTGTGTAGACGGGCCGTGGGCTCGATGATAGTCTACTGCATAATTTAGCCAATACTAGCTTATGCTTTGGCAGTTTGTGGTCGACGACGAAGAAAAAGTGTGGTCTTGCCATAGGTAGGGTGAAGAGCACCTGACATTGGAGACATGTCTATATGGCTTTTTAAGTATGAGCTAGCCTCTGCAGCTGTTAGACTTAAGGTGATGGGAGAGTGGATAGTAGATGGAAGCAATTCATAATATCTTGGGAGAATACGATAGGAAATCTGTATGGGTTAGGAGAAGTTTCTGATCGGAAACTTGTGGTCAATTACGAGACATTGTTGCTGGCGTCTTGGATTTAACGGAATCCGTGAACGAAGTCAAACCACAAAAAGGAGTGGTTTGCCATAGGTGGTGTGAAGAGAAAATTCACAGAGGTTTGGCATTGTGTAGACGGCCCGTAGGCTCGAAATAGAGTCTGAAACCGACAATAGTCTACTGCATAATTAAGCCAATACTAACTTATGCCTTGGCAGGTTGTGATCGGAGTGCGAAGAGAAAGTGTGGTCTTGCCAATGTCCCCTATTGGGACATTGGAGACATGTCTATATCGGCGTTAAGGATGAGCCAATACAGCTGTTGGACTTAAGGTGATGGGAAAGTGGATAGAAGATGGAAATAATTCATGTCATCTTGGGATACTTAAACACTATTATAGAGGGTTAAAATTTTAATCGAGAAAGTGGTTACTAAATCTGGAATCTACGTTGAGTTCTAAGAAAATTTTCCCACGAAACCTTGGGTATAAAATCAAAATCATACTTTCGGTTTTAAATGACAAAGTCCATCCGTCTGGCGATATCTTTATATGGGAGATATTTTTATACCCTCCACCACATCAGGTGTGGCTGAAATTTTGCACGAAATGTTCTGGTATGAATCCCAACAACTGCGCTAAGTATAGTCCAAATCAGTCAAGAACCTGAGATAGCCGCCGTATAAACCGATCTCCCGATTAGATTTCTTGGGCCTCTAGGGGGCGCAATTCCTATCCGATTTGGTTGAAATTTTACATGACGTGTTTCGTTATGACTTCCAATAACTGTGTTAAGTATGGTTCAAATCGGTCCATAACCTGATATAGCTGCCATATACACTGATCTTGGATTTTGACTTCTTGAACTTCTAGAGGGCGCAAATCTTCTCCGATTTGGCCGAAATTTTGCATAAAGTGTTTTGTCCAAATCGGTCCATATCCTGATATAGACGCCATATAAAAATGTGCTAAAAGGTGATATGTGGACAAATTGGTGATGATTGGTCAACAAATGCACCCTACAAACAAAGAGCAGACGGGCAAATGATGCGAAAGAAAAACACGGATTGAGGGACATAGCTAAGAATCATTCGGTAGTTACTTCGAACCGAGAAAATAATTTAGCTATGGACTGAAGTGGTCGTAACAAATCGGAAGCTCGACTTTGATTTTAGATCTTTGGTTCCTTGGCCATATTTTATTACAAATCCTCGTAGATTTCGATTTTCGTAACCGCTTGGACAGTTTTTTGGTCCACATAGACTGACGCACCCTAATCACTAAACCTGCTAATGGTTCAACAGGTAAAAAGTTTCCTAGAAAAATTCCAATACATTTTACATTGTTTTATGGCCACAGATTTTCGTCGCCATTCAATCGGATCTCAACAATCAAACAATTATTTTTGTTTTTTTTTTTTCAAATATCCTTTAAAAAAAAAATCAAACTCACCATCAAATGCCTAAATGGGCTTATCGTATTTCATTCTGGGAATCAAAACATCTCAATGTTTATCTTTTTCCATTAAGCACCTTGTTGTCTGGGCCAACGATGCTATGATTGATCGCGTAAAGATGATAAAGCATTTAAAGAAAAGCACGCGTTTAATTACCATGCATTTTTTCTAAGAAGACAATTTTAGCCTCGAGATCTTTAACTGAAACAACAGCAACAAAAAGGTGACTCAAAGAAGACGCTCAGCTCAGCTCAGCTCAGCAGGTTAAAAAGTAAATTCAAATAAAAATGTGTGAATTATGTGATTAATTTCTCTCCAATCATTGCAACCAATTATGAGTACATAATTTTTTTTTACATAAAAACACAAATCGTTGGCAAGACATCTCTACAGCTCATTTAGTAAAGTTGCTTATAGTGATAAGGCAAGCCAGGGTTGCCATAATGAGACAAATTTAGTTATATGCAGTTGTTAAAAGTCATAACAATACACATAATGCGAAATTTCATCCAAATCGGATGAGAATTGCGCCCTCTAGCGGCTCAAGAAATCAAGACCCAAGATCGGTTTATGTGGCAGCGATATCAGGTTTTAGACCAATTTGAACCACACTTAGCACAGTGGTTGGAAGTGATACCAAAACACCACGTACAAAATAACAGCCAAATCGGAGTTCGACAGTTCGCAATCTAAAAGCTGAAGAAGTCAAGATCGGTTTATATGACAGCTATACCAGATTATTAACAGATTTGAATCATACTTAACACAGTTATTGGAAGTTATATCAAAACACTACGGGAAAATTTTCATTCAAATCTATAACAAGTAAAAAGGCGTTAAGTTCAGCCGGGCCGAACTTTGGATACCCGCCACCTCGGGTACATATGTAAACCACCTTTTGTCATAATCTGATGAAAAATGCAAAATTTATGTCCCCATAGAAGCTTTATCGAAATATGGTTCGATTTGGACCAAATTCGACACGGATATTGAGAGGTCTAATAAGTACAAGTCATTGTTCAATTCTGTAGAACAAAATATTGGTCTTTGTGGTAACCATATCCAAATATAGGCCGATCTGAACCACATACGAAGCGGATGTCGAAAAGCCAAACATAAGTCACTGTGTCAAATTTCAGCGAAATCGGATTATGAATGTGGTTTTTATGGGGCCAAGACTTTAAATAAAGACATCGGTCTATATGGCAGCTATATCCAAATCTAAACCGATCTTGGCCAAATTGAAGAGAGATGTCGGAGGGCCTAACATAGCTACATTCGAATCGAATCGAAGACCCTAACATAGCTCACGGTCTCAAATTTCGGCGAAAGCGGATAATAAATGCGCCTTTTATGGGCCCAAGACCTTAAATCGAGGGATCAGTCTATATGACAGCTATATCCAAATCTGGACCGATCTGGACTCAATTGAAGAGAGATGTCGAAGGGCCTAACTTAGCTCACGGTCTCAAATTTCGGCGAAAGCGGATAATAAATGCGCCTTTTATGGGGCCAAAACCTTAAATCGAGAGATCGGTCTATATGGCAGCTATATCCAAATCAAAACCGATCTCTACTAAATTCCAGGAAGACGTACCTTAACTAACTGTCCCAAATTTCGGTAACATTGGACAATAAATGCGCCTTTAATGGCCCAAAACCTTAACGATCTATATGGCAGCTATATCAAAATTTGCGCCGAATAAAAGATGGACGTCTACTGGCCTAATTCAACTCTCTGTTACAAATTTTAGCAAAATCGGACCATAAATGCGCCTTTTATGGGCCCAACACCTGAAATCGAGAAATCGGTCTATATGGCAGCTATATCCAAATCTGGACCGATCTGGGCCAAATTGAACAAGGATGTCGAAGGGCCTAACACAACTCACTGTCCCAAATTTCGGAGAAATCGGATAATAAATGTGGCTTTTGTGAGCCTAAGACCCTAAACCGGCGGATCAGTTTATATGGGGGCTATATCAAGATATAGTCCGATATAGCCCATTTTCAAACTGAAACTGGACAAAAAAAGAATTTGTGCAAAGTTTCAGCTGAATATCTCCATTTTTAAAGACTGTAGCGTGATTTCAACAGACAGACGGACGGACAGAGGGATGGACAGACGGATGGGCAGACGGACGGATGGACAGACGGACGGACGGACAGACAGACGGACGGTCAGACGGATGGACAGGCGGAGGTTAGACGTATGGACAGACGGACGGACGGACAGATGAACGGACAGACAGACGGACGGACAGACGGACGGACAGACGGACGGTCAGACGTATGGACAGACTGACGGACAGACGGACGGACATATGGACGTACAGACGGACGGACGGACAGATGGACGGACAGACGGACGGACATATGGACGGACAGACGAACGGACATACGACGGGCAGACAGGCAGACAGACGGACGAACAGACGACGGACAGACAGACATGGCTAGGTCGTCTTAGATTTTTACGCTGATAAAAAAAAAAAAGTATATATTCTTTAGAGGGTCGGAAATGGATATTTCGATGTGTTGCAAACGGAATGACAAAATGTATAACCACATTCTTCGGTGGAGGGAAAAAAAAATTTTGAAAAAATTTTAATTCTACAGATTTTTTTTAAAAAATTCTTTTTTCTTTAGAAAATTATTAAGTCAGTTCAATTCAGATCCAATTGCCAACATCCAATAGAGGGCGCTAAATTAAATGTTATTGCTACTCGCTTGGAGTGGCTTAACAACTGCCACATGATGATCAATGTTATGGGCGCATTGATCATCATGTGGCAGTTGTCTTTATCTGACTATGTGGCTACCTTTCAAATATTCATCTCTAAGTCTTGAACTAATATATTTGCCAGTCTATATATTTGGTAACCACCTTTGCGGAAGAAAGAATGCAATTACAGAGTCACAAGCTGTGAAAAAATTTGTCAACGCCGACTATATGAAAAATCCGCAATTACTTTTTGGGCAACCCAATATATGTGCCAAATTTCCTTCGAAAGTTAGCGTGCTTCAACAGACAGACAGACGGTCGGACATGCCAAGATATATATATATATATATATATATATATATATATATATATATATATATATATATATATATATATATATATGTATATATATATATATATATATATATATATATATATATATATATATATATATATATATATATATATATATATATATATATATATATATATATATATATATATATATATATATATATATATATATATATATATATATATATATATATATATATATATATATATATATATATATATATATATATATATATATATATATATATATATATATATATATATATATATATATATATATATATATATATATATATATATATATATATATATATACTATATGGGATCTTAGACCAATATTTCGCTATGTTACAAACGGAATGGAATAGCTAGTAAACGCCCATTCTATGGTGAAGGGTATAATTAAATTAAATAAATTTTTCGGAAAATATTTTACCATGGCAATACACACCTTCCCCTCTTTCCCTCTCTCTCCCTTTCTTGAATTTCAAAATGATTTTTTTTCTTTTGGCTTTAAAACCAGTTTGTAATGTTGCTAAAGCAACTGCAGCGCCTTTTGCTGGCACATAAGCAATAACTGTTTAACAATTCGAATATAAATGTTTTCAAAAACCAATTGTTCATTTGCCGCAATGCCAATTGATCTCTATGCATTAAAACACATCGATGGCATGGCATGGCAAACAATGAATAATAGTCACTTAGTGGTATTGTGTGGGCTCGGTGCCATAGCCAACTCCACCGTGATCAATTTGAATGAGTTCGTGCTGTTGGCTCATATAGAGAAGGTTCGTTTCTTAAGTCTTTCGTTTTCATATCGACCATTGCAAGACTAAGCGGCTCTGGCTCTGACACTAATGTGTGTTGCAATTTTTGTTCTTTTAAACATTCTGCAAAGAATTCGCAGACACATTGGACAGCACCTGTAACAACTGTAATTGTTGTGTCCCCTCTTCATAGACACTTTGTCAACTCGATCATAATCATCATTATCATCGACACTACAATGAAGGCAACAACATTATCGACATCGTCATCATCATCATCAGTCGATGGGAGAAAAAGAGCAAAACAACAAATTCATTATGGCCATTAGCCCAGCAACAACTATGAAATGTTGAAGCCTTCGTTGGCAGTAATCATTATAATCATCGTCATCATCACCATTGTTGGCCAATGATGCATTGATTTTGACATGCAATCGGGAGTTTTGTTGCAACTTAACATGATATCACAGTCAAAGGCAGCGTCAGCGTCCGCGTCCGCGTCAGCTCATCGGCAGTAGTCATTCAATACTTCTATGAAGATCTGAACCAAGATAGTGTTGGACACACTACACTGTACTTAATGACAATTGTAGGTTGTAGGGTGTAGAATGCTGTTCGTGTGCATGCATTCCACTCAGCCACTCCATCAATGCGGCCGTCGATGTCGCTGACGATGGTGCTGGCGATGGTAAACAACAGATTCGTGCAAATAATTATTGTTATTATCTGCAGTAGGAACATTGTTGTCGGCGAACATTGTAATTGTATTGAGAAACAAAAATACGCAGCGATTTGCAACCAGAAAAAATTAACACAATTGAAACTTTGGCAATTATTAATTAAAATTAAATCAAATGAGGGAAAAATGTGATCCAAAAATCAAATTTTCATATCATTTGGAAAACCTTTAAAAATAATTTTTTTTTATTTTCAAAAATTATTTTTGTTATTATTTTTGTCCACATCGTCATCCAATTTGATGTTAATTTGTTTACTTGAACTTTGCAATATTCCCTTTGATGGTGACTTTCTCATCGTTTTGTATTTTTACATTGCCAAACATGCAATACACTCATCAATCTATGAAATATGAAGTATATAAAACATGTGACACCGGAAACGGATATGAGTTCTATTTCGATAACAACCATGGTAAACATGTCATTTTGCAACAATTATATTGAAAAAATAAAAACTATATGCCCATGAATGCCTTGCTTTTATTCAGGTCAATGAAATTCAATCTTCCTAATAATGAGCAAATGCAACTCCAAATTATTATGAAGTGGCGATACCACTTTTAACCTTCATAGACATAGAACTTGGTTTTTGCATGCCTGCTGTACTCTGTGAGATTCGAACCGGTGCCAAGTTCTGATCACGGCATGCTATAGTTTTTGTTGTCTTCGTTCATATTTCTTGCTGTAATGACAGCGTCAATGCATATCCGACAACCTTCCTGCTCAGTATGCCCTCGTGGTTGGCATTCCAGATGTCGGGTGCAAGTATAGAACCTTAGGCGGCATCTGAGGATAATTTATACCCAACCGCATCCTCTGTGGATGTTTAGAAAAGATCCCATATCTTCCGATTTAACCCAAACACTAATAAGTACAAGTCATTGTTCAATTGTGTATAACAAAATATTGATCTTTTTAGTAGCTATATCTAAAAATAATCCGATCTGAACCATATACGACACGGATGTCAAAAAGCCTAACATAAGCAAATTTGCAAATTTTGCCCTTGAACATTTCACTAAGGAACAGGGGCAAACTTCTCACAATTCAAGTTTAAGCTCAATGATAAGGGTCCTCCTTTTGCCGCAGTGCGACACCTCTTTGGAGAGAAGGTTTACATGGCATAGTCCTCACAAATGTTGCCAGCATTAGGAAAGGAAAACCACCGATGAAATTTTTTTTCTGATGGTCTCGCCAGGATTCGAACCCAGGCGTTTAGCGTCATAGGCGGACATGCCAACCTCTGCGTTACGATGGCCTTCGAGGTGGGAGGCAGGGAGGTATATCGGGCTAGGTGTAACAGGCTATAACCGATTCAGACCATATTTGACACGCATGTTGGAGGTCATGGAAGAAACCGTTAAACAAAATTTCCGCCAAATCGGATAAGAATTGCGCCCTCTAGTGGCTCAAGAAGCCAAGACCCCAGATCGGTCTATATGATAGCTATATCAGGTAATTTATCGATTTGCGCCATACTAAGCACAGTTGTTGGAAGTCATAATACAAACACCTCATGCAAAATTTCAGCCAAATCGGATGAGAATTGCGCCCTCCAGCGGCTCAAGAAGTCAAGATCCAAGATCAGTTTATAAGGCAGCTATACTAGGTTATGAACCGATTTGAATCAAACTTAGCACATTTGTTGGAAGTGATACCAAAACAATACGTTCAAAATTTCAGTGAAATCGGAGTCAAGACCCAAGATCGGTTTATATGGCAGCTATATCGAAAAATGGTCCGATTTGAACCATACTTAACGCCGTTGTTGGAAGTGATACCAGAACACTACGTTCAATATTTCAGTCAAATCGGACGAGCATCGCGCCCTCTAAAAGCTGAAGAAGTCAAGACCCCAGATCGGTTTATATGACAGCTTTATTAAGTTATGAACCGATTTGAACCATACCTTATACAGTTGTTGGATAAGAATTGCGCCCTCTAGAGGCTCAAGAAGTCAAGACCCCAGATCGGTTTATATGTCAGCTATATAAGGTTATGGGCCGATTTGAACCATACTTGGCACAATTGTTGGATATCACAACAGAACACGTCGTGCAAAATTTCATTCCAATCGGATAAGAATTGCGCACTCAGAGGCTCAAGAAGTCAAGACCCAAGATCGGTTTATATGGCAGCTATATCAAAACATGAACCGATATGGCCCATTTACAATCCAACCGACCTACACTAATAAGAAGTATTTGTGAAAAATTTCAAGCGGCTAGCTTTTTGCCTTCGAAAGTTTGCGTGATTTCGACAGACAGACGGACGGACGTACATGGCTGGATCGACTTAAAATGTCATGATGATCAAGAATATATATACATTAGGGGGTCTTAGACAAATATTTCGAGAAGTTACAAACAGAATGACGAATTTAGTATACCCCCATCCTATGGTGGAGGGTATAAAAACACAAACAAACATCTAGGAACTTTACACTTGGCCGGGTTATCAGCAACCATTCAAAATGTTGCTGGGTTAAGGTCCCTATGTTGATGGGTTAAGGCCCCTATTGGAACTTCTCTAGACCGAATACCTGTTACCGTTTTGCGAGTCCTTCTGCTGGAGCGATTGCCTCTTTGAAGAGAGGGTTTTTTAACGCTTCAGCAGATTGCCCACTGTAACCAGCTGCTCAAGACTAGGGGGTTCCTAGGGTGACGTAGCGGGGGTGAGAGGAGTGAGTGGACTTTCAGCCTGTGACGTCACAATTGGAATTCCCCCTGCGGAATAAATGGACAATAACTTATTATTCCTCAAGCACAGAGGAATACTAAGTTTAGCAAGAGTAGAGGTAACACCAACGATAAGTGGGAATATAAAAATACGATAAGTGTTCGGGTTATAATGGGTTGCCCAAAAAGTAATTGCGGATTTTTTAAAAGAAAGTAAATGCATTTTTAATAAAACTTAGAATGAACTTTTAAACACTTTTTTTCTAAAGCAAGCTAAAAGTAACAGCTGATAACTGACAGAAGAAAGAATGCAATTACAGAGTTACAAGCTGTGAAAAAATTTGTCAACGCCGACTATATGAAAAATCCGCAATTACTTTTTGGGCAACCCAATAGTGTGTACAAGGTTAGGGTTTTATTTAGGGTTGAGAGGAGATGTGGAGTTAAGAGCGTTCACATTGCCTGCTGTTGTAGAGTAAGTGTAACATGATCTTCCAGATGGCAATACTAGGGTTCTGACAATCCAAGACTGTGCCGAGGGCAGCAGTGCCTCGCACTTCATCTCAAGTGTCGTCTCAGGTATCCGTTCGGAAACCTCTTCCATTCCTTTAAGGCCACGATAGGAAACCTGGAACCCTAGTATTGCCATCTGGAATATCATATTACACGGATGGATCAAAGCTAAAGGATAGAGTGGGCCTGGAGGCCTACATTGAGCATTCAGGGACTGAGATCTGTTTTAGACTAATACGGTCCTACAGGCGGAGATCTGGGCGATCACGGAAAGCGTGAAATGGTGTGGTACTAAGGCGGACGTCGGATATTAACAACTTTACGGACAGTAAACAGGCCATAAGGCTAATAACAACCAGGACTGTAAGGTCACGAACAGTCTTGGAATGTAAGAAGGAGATTAACGCCTTCTCTGAGGATGGCGTGGTCCGCATCGTTGGGTTGCCAGACCATAGCGTAGTAACTGAGAATGAGAAAGCAGACGATTTGGCAATGAGGGCCAGAGGACTGTCGTCAATAAACTTGGTTAACGCGAAGCCTTTCGGGTCGACGCAGTCCGAGTTTAGGGCGTGGGCGACGAATGCGCATGTAACCCTGTGGAACAGCAAAACGGTCGGTAGGATGGCGAAAATCCTATGGGGTGATCCAGATCGTAAGAATACGAGGCTACTACTGAAAAGGAAGTAAGAAGGAGGTCAATATGACTTTCGACATCATAACGGGACACATAGGACTACGAGTGGCATGTTTGTTAAGGAAAGGCCAATTTAAAAACTTTTTCCCCTGATGTATTTGATTGCCCAAAAAGTAATTGCGGATTTTTCATATAGTTGGCGTTGACAAATTTTTTCACAGCTTCTGACTCTGTAATTGCATTCCTTCTTCTGTCAGTTATCAGCTGTTACTTTTAGCTTGCTTTAGAAAGAAAGTATAAAAAAATATATTTGATTAAAGTTCATTCAAAGTTTTATTAAAAATGCATTTACTTTTTTTTTTAAAAATCCGCAATTACTTTTTGGGCAACCCAATATTTCTAAGGTCCTTAACCAAATATTTCAAACTTTTCCACATTCCACATTCAATTTTAATTCAAAAAATTGTTCAACATGTAAACTCTTTATCCAGCAAGAAAATTCAAATATACCAAACTAATGTCCAACAGCCCTTGTGACGAAGTACAAATGTTTTGTGTTTACATAAAAGTGTCCATTAATTAAAAATTAATGCCGTTGATCTATTTGAGTGTTTATCGCATCAATGCAATCGCAAAACAACGAATTACAAAACCATTGAATTGTAATGTCGTTACGAAATTGAAACGCTACTCGTGTCCAAATACTAATTTGGCCACTATGTACTAATGGCGCAAACGGACTTATGCACAATGTATGGTAGAGTACCCAAACTCGCTGATAGGCTCTCTGGCAAACCAACATCTGTGAATACAGCCATTTTCGTATAGGGTATCATGGGAGAGGGAACACTGGCGAGTGGGGTTGAGGGTTGGGAAGGAGGCTTTTATTAATCTTAATGTCCAATGGTTGAACAAATGTTTTTGTTGTAATTATACTAATTACCTAATTTTGTAATGGCACTTGACTCTTGAAATCTACAACCAATCAGCAAATAACAAAAACAACAACAGCAGCAACAACTCCTACATAGCACTACAGTGCTAGTAGCAGCTGTAATGCACTATGACAGTGATTTTTACAATGACAATTCTATGAGGGCTTTTAAAGAGTCGGAGAGGGAGTTTGGTGACATTTTGTTATACAACAGAGCGATAATG